>NC_064816.1:86291717-86292557 GCF_023721935.1 Panthera uncia
GGGGGGGGGGGGGGGGGGGGGGGGGGGGGGGGGGGGGGGGGTCTTTTCTTTGCAGTTGTGAGTACAGCTGGTAATTTTTCTCTTAGTCTCTCATTCCCCCCTTTCTTTGGTGCCTTAAGAGCCAATCTTGGATCTTATGTGTCTGACTCAAATGTTTCGGTAATGACAGGTTGGTATTGGGTCCTAAGGACCATCAGTTGGATCGTGTTAACTAGGTCTTTGATAAAGGCAACTAGTTTATTAATAATATAAGGCCCGAAGGTGAGGAGAAGGAGGAGTATAAGGGGCCCAGCTAGAGCAGAAAGCAGGGTGGCTAGCCATGGGGACTGATCGAACCAAGACTCAAACCAGCCTTGTTGTTGTTCTCATTCACGATTCCGTTTGGCCAGGCCTTCTCTAACTTTAGCCGTGGACTCTCGGACTACTCCGGTGTGGTCAGCATAAAAACAACATTCTTCTCTTAAGGCTGCACATAAACCTCCCTGTCGGAGGAAGACTAGATCTAGCCCCCTTCGGTTCTGTAGGACCACTTCAGAAAGGGAGGTCAGAGATTTTTCGAGGTGCGAGATTGAGTCCTCAAGTCTGGCTATATCCTCATCAATGGCTGCCCTTAGGCTATTGAACCCTCGGTGCTGGATGGCTAGTGATGAGATCCCTGTTCCTGCCCCTATGGCACCGAGGCCAAATAAGGTGGCCAAGGTTATGGCCATAAAGGGTTCCCGTTTTGTTCTTATTGACTCTCTTGCTTCCGTCCCTTCTGTCCACAGATCATATACAACATTTTCTCGGTGGTAAATAACCTTTGGAAATATTAATACCATGATACAATATTCGGGTGAC
>NC_064816.1:86302557-86348971 GCF_023721935.1 Panthera uncia
CTAGTGTTTTTGTTTTCTTCAGGTAAATATTCAGAAGTTGAAAAACTGTGTTGTATAGTATTTCTAATTTTAATTTTTTGAGGAGCCTCCTTACTGTTTTCAGTAATGGCTGAATCACGCATAGGTTTAAAAGACACATGATGAGGCACAAAAAACATCTGATTATACTGAATACACTGAGATTGTGGGGACAGTAAACATGAAACTTGTGAGTCACTGGAATTATAGTAAAGGAGGCCACTCCTATTTCTACCCTCAATTTCTAGATCCATCTGTAGCTCTTTGGGCCACAACAATTTACATTAGCTGTTCAAAGTCAGAGCCCTCAAATTACAGTGTCTGTTCCATGGCTGGCTTCTTACTTGATCCATTAATAGCTAACTTTAATGTTTTATGAAGCTATTCTAAGGCAGTGAGGGATATTATAGGACCAGTGGTTCCAAATGTCACACCTCCATTACGTAAAATGCTAAATTCCAAATTCCATGTTTATACATCAGATGCCCTGACAACTATTGGGTAGTGATGCTACCTGAAGCATAGTGAGTAGGGGAGGCAAATGAATGATAACTGATGGCAATTTCACATAAATATGAGTGGTTTTCCTCCCCTGGGTGAAAAACTTGCAGTGTATTAAACATGACATCAGTGGCTTAAATGGTCTTCATCTGGGATGAAGGACCCAGCTCGGTTTCCATTACTGAAAGATCAGACATTTTTGGTCCCAACCTCTGTTATCTTGATTGTAGCACCATGGCTACCCTGTTATTTATTCCATTATGGTGGCCGTGGGCAGAATTTCTCTGGCTTCCATTGCTCGTGTCATCCTGTCCACTCAGTTTCTTAGTACCTCCTCTATACTCTCATGAGTATTGACATACATAAGACAAAGAGTTTCACACATAGTCAATACTCACATGACTCCATTTGTATGCTTCTTTCCCACACCACTTAGTCCCTAACTTACCTCATTCCACCCTTCAGGCTCTGGATCGACTAGCCATATATATCCTTATTTTAAGCCAATATTCTCTCCACAGAAAGGAAACATGCAAGAGTACTGCTCAAAACTCTTTTGACTAAGAAGTTTTCACCATTCACTACTAGAGCCCTCCTTGAATGAAGCTTCAGCATGACAGTAGTGAATTTTTGGATTGCATTAACATATCATGTTGAACTGTTTATAAACCAATCCCAAAATTTGTCTTGTCAGTTGGTCATAGGGAAACATCTGTAATGTCTTGTAGTTGAGGGGGATATTTCAGTGCAACAGAGATAGATAAATTATAGACTAGGGCTATACTTAACACTTAGGTTAAACCCACTTGGTTGTGATAAATTAAAATTTGTATTATATTTATATATTGCTGGATGTAATTAGCTAACATGTTGGAGAATTTTAGTCTGTAGAATTCTTTTTCTGTCAAATTTTTGTCTACTTTTGGTGTCAGAGTAATAATATCAGCTTCATACAGTATGTTAAGGAGTGTTCTGTGATCTTTCAAATTTTGGACAGGTTGTGTAGAATTGTTACTGTTTCTCCTCAAATGTTTGATAGCAGTTATAGGGGTCTGATTTTTCTTTCTTGGGAAGGCTTTAAATATACATTCAATTTCTTTACAAGATACAGGACAGTTTAGCCTTTTAATTTCTTTTTGAGTGAGCTAGCTATGACTGTTTTATCAGGTTGGCCGTTTCCTCTAAGTTTTTTGTCATGGGATTTGCATTGCAACCTTATCCTTGGGGTCTTTTTTTTAAATTTTTTTTTTTTCATTTTTTTTTTAATTTTTTTTTTCAACGTTTTTTATTTATTTTTTTTGGGACAGAGAGAGACAGAGCATGAACGGGGGAGGGGCAGAGAAAGAGGGAGACACAGAATCGGAAACAGGCTCCAGGCTCTGAGCCATCAGCCCAGAGCCTGACGCGGGGCTCGAACTCACGGACCGCGAGATCGTGACCTGGCTGAAGTCGGACGCTTAACCGACTGCGCCACCCAGGCGCCCCTCCTTGGGGTCTTAATGTTCTGCTTTTGCTGTTGTTGTTTTGATACTTCCAATGTGTGCCTTCTTTTTGTAGTCAGGTTTATCAATGTTTTTGATATTTTTAAACACAAAGATTTTGCTTCATTTATATTTTTCAGTTGTCAATTTTATTGATTTCTGCTCTTTAATATTTTCTTCCTTATACTTGTCTTGGATTTGTTATTAATTTTTAAATTTCTTAAGTGGGAAGCTTAAACCAAACCAATGTTTTATCTTTA
The DNA here is from genome assembly GCF_023721935.1 of Panthera uncia. Classification (NCBI taxonomy): domain Eukaryota; kingdom Metazoa; phylum Chordata; class Mammalia; order Carnivora; family Felidae; genus Panthera; species Panthera uncia. The sequence goes on from NC_064816.1 coordinate 86,304,818, forward strand.
TTTTTCGCTCAAACAAATATTTAATGGCATAAATATTCCTCTAAACACTGCTATAGCTGTATTATCAAAATTTTCATATGTATTTTTATCGTATTAAATTAAAATATTTTCAAATTTTCTTGTGATTTCCTTTTTGATTGAGTCATTCATTGTTTTTTTTTTAATTTCCAAATATTATGAGTAATTTTTATCTAACTTCTTTTTTGTTAATTTTTCAGTTAAGTCCATTAGTAGCGTAGAACATACATTCAGTAATTCCAACTCTTAAATTTGTGAAGGTTTGTTTTTACAGAGGAGAATATAGTCTTATCTTAGGGAACACAAACATACACTTGAAGAAATATTTACTGTGCTCTTACTGGGTTTTCTAAATGTCAATTACATTGGGGTGCCTGGGTGGCTCAGTTGTTTAGGCATCTGACTTTGGCTCAGGTCATGATCTCTCAGTCCATGAGTTTGAGCCCCATGTCAGGCTCTGTGCTGACAGCTCAGAGCCTGGAGCCTGTTTCGGATTCTGTGTGTGTCTCTCTCTCTCTGACCCTCCTCCGTTTGTGCTGTCTCTCTCTGTCTCAAAAATAAATAAACATTATAAATGTCAATTACATCAAGTTGGTCGATACTAATTTTCATATTTTCTGTATCATTGCAGGTTATCTGAAGCTCTGTTAAATCATACACATTTAGGGCTGTTATGTTTTTTTAAATAATTTGTATCTTTATCATCATCTACTGTTCTTCATCTTTGGGAATATTTCTGTGCCGAAGCCCATTTAATCTGATGTTAGTATAACTATTTCCATTTTCTCTGGATCACTGTCTTCTTTGGATGCAATCTTCCAACTTTTTACACTAACCCCTTTATATTTGAAGTATGTGTTGTGTTGTGCGTGTATAGACACTTGTAGTTATGCTTCGCTTCTCTGTTTTCTAATCTGATTTTTGTGTTTTAACAGGTTTTCATAATCCATTACACTTATTTTAATGCAGATGTGGTTGTATTAAATTCTACCATCTTGCAGCTGTTTTCTATCTGTTCCATCAGTTCATCGTTAGGTTTTCATTGCCTACTTTTAACTGTTAGCATTTTATTTTAATTCCCATAATCTTAATCTTTTTAAAAGTTTTTAGTAGTTTCTTTGATATTTACTTCTTTATTAATCACAGTCTGCCATCATATGACCTTATATCACCACTTCATTAGAATGTAAGCCATTTACCGTATAATCTTAATTCTTTCTTTACAACATTTGTCGTATTCTTCATACACATTTTAATTATACTTGTGCTATAAATACACACCAAAACATGACTATTTTACTCTAGAGAGTGAATTGTCTTTACATGTATTGAAAATGAAGGAAAAAAAAAAAAAAGGAAATTTGTGGTTACTTCCCATCATTCCACTTCTAACACTCTTAATTTCTTTGCACAGATCCAAGTTTGTCTCTTATACAATTTTTACTGCTTAAGAACCTTCTCTAGTATTTCCAGTAGTCCAAGTCGGCTGGCAACATATTCCTGCGTGTATCATAGGTAAATGAAAAATCTACTATAATCTTTCAATTCATCTGTATGTAATGTGTTTCTTTTCTATGTGTGTCATAAAGATTTTCTCTTTTACTTGGATTGTGAGAGATTACATATGATATACCTAGATATGCTTACATATGCTTACATATCTATGCAAAATATGCATACATATTTTGTTTTGTTTGTTTTTTCAATCCTGTTTGCAGTTATCTGAGCTTCTGGTTTTGTGACTCTTTCTGCTATTAATTTTGTAAAAGCCATCTGTTTTTACAAACGTTTTATCCTTTTCTTTCTCTTATTCTGAGATTTCAATTATAGATATTATATATAATTATGTGTATATAATTATATTTATTCAATTATATATATTAGACTGTTTTGAGTCCATTGATTTCCTGCTTGTTTCTGTATTTTTTTCTAGCATTCCCACTTGGTTATTTGTTATCATTTTCTTCTTTATTAAAATTACTTATCTGACCTTGAAAAGTCCACCTTTTCCACTAGAGCACTTAACATGTAAATCATAGTTATTTTTAAGTCTTAAACTGCAGCTGACATTTTCCAAGGTCATCTGGGATGGATGGATGGATGGAGATGTGTGTGTGTGTGTGTGTGTGTGTGTGTGTGTGTGTGTGTGTATCTCCACAACCTTACAGAAAAACTAAAATGCATATTCAAAATTAGTTTTGACCATTATGGTTACATGAAAATTAAAGCAGTGTATTAATAATGTAATCTTTAAGTTTCAATTAGCCCAAACACTCTAATTTATGTAAATCAAAGGAAGATTATATATACCAATAATTTGGTGGCCACCATATATCTACTTAATTTCATTTTAAATTGACAGGGGTGTCATTTATCAACTTGTGGAGGGTATAATAAAACATGCCAGCAAACAGAATTGGTCTGAAATTCATTAATATCATTTTTGCCTTCTAGTTATGGATTATAAATAAGAAACTTAAAGAATAAAATGCAAAAAATCAAATGTGTTTTATTGGATTGTAAGTCGTGATTTAAACCAGTTGCTAGTAATATATTCTCCACACATGTAAAATTTTCTTACTTGATTGGGGAAAATGAATTGCTCCCGATATAGGAATCAGATTTTCTTCAGAAGGATATGACCCTCATGGCAGTAATTCTTCTCTATTACCAGAGAAATGCTCTGGCAGGGGGTATGTTTGCATTTCCATTTTTATCACTCAAAATACTAAGTGTTATCTTTAAACATGACATTTAAGCTTAACTATTATATTTTCTTTTTTACACAAAATAGAAAAGATTAAAATGAAACTTTTTATTCTATACCATATTTTCCATCTAGTATATATGACCAGTGAAATTTGGAAGCAGTCGCACATTAATAACGTTCTGTTTTGAATATTAAAGCAAAATCTTTGAGTAGTTTTTGGATTTGTCTTAAAGGTCATCTAGCAGTATCCAGGGAGCTTAATATGCCAGAGCCAAATATTTGATTTTAATGTAGTACTTTGCAAGTGACCATAAGTCAATTGGCAATTGACCATACTACTTACCCTTTCTAGTTTTTACCTTTTTCTCTGGGAGAGAGAAATGGATTTTATTATGGTAATTAAGTCTTTGTTAAGCATCTAAAAGGCTATATGAAATATGTATATCTTAGCCTTTATATTAAATTGCTATAATATTCACTGATTTTTACTTTTAATTTTAGTGAATTAAAATGCAACTCACAGTGCAAGAAAACACTAATACTGTCATTTCAAAATAGGATTTGTCAAATTATATGGAGTCTTCTTCCCTATTTAGTCATAGTCTTTTCAATGAACATGTAAAATTCTATTTTTACTACCAATGAAGCTCTAAATATAAATGAGGGCAATGCATTTGCATACTATTAAAAGCCTACATATGACCGATGGTGGTTGAATATCACCTCAAATTTCATTGTCTTATCCAACACAGGGATTTAGAATAAGATTGATAAAATTAAAATATATGACAATTTGATCATAAATCTTAACATAAATTTTGTAACTATCCTTAGCAAAGTTTCATTAAGAACATAATACTTAGAAGTGAAAAAAATTCTAAAAATGATAAAAGCTATGATGAGGAAGTATCCAAGAGTAAAAAAAATTAAATGATTCAAAGACAAAGATGAGGAATTTTCCTGCTGTAAATATTTTGCAGCATTATTCCTGTTTCTAAATCTTAAATAATGGCCCTTTGGGAGTAATAATAATAATAATAATAATAATGCCATTTGTTTTAGCTAGCACTTATTATTGTATTTGTTATATATAACTTACTGACATGACCCCTCATCCTCTCATCTCTGAAAGACAGAAATTTTAATTTTGAAGCTATTTTGTAGGTAGAAAAGAGAAGTCCAAGGGATAAACAACTTCCTCAAGATCACTCATTAAGGATCTAAACAAATGATCTTTTTTTCACAGCATTGCGTTTGATTTTAAAATTGGAAGATAGGTAATGGGAAAAAAATATATTCCTTAGCTTAAACGATTAAAATTTCACTTCCACCCCACATTAAATTTATCATTTTTCTTGTTTTACAAACCAGTAAGTTTGAAGGAGTCCCTGACTTTTTATTTACCTCCTTGTTCAAATTCTCTATTACCAAGCAGGTTTTTTTTTTTTCTCCCCTTGAAATGTCCTTTACATCTGTCCTTTTCTTATTTATTTACATCACACCAATTCTTATCCCCATCTCAAAAACACCATCATAGTCTCTCTTTGCCTCTAGCTTCAAATTCATACTCCTGCCAGCTAAGTCCTAAAACATCACATTTATCGATGACAGATGACTCCCATGATCAAATAATGAGGAAATCTCCACAGTTTCTGCTATAGTTTAGATGTTTATCATTATGTCTGTCACACAAACTAATGAAATTATTCTCATTAACTCCAAAATTGCTCCTTTCTAGTATCCTAGCCTCCCTGTTTCCATAGTAACCTCAATGAAAGGCAAATTTCACTATGGTTTTTTTTTTATACCAATACCAGTGATCAGTGACTTCTAGATATTAAAGGTAGATTCTGACTCTTTTTCATGTGCAGAAAACATGTTGGATTTTTCACAATTGTTATTTTTCCCTAAGACTGATTTGCAATTTTCTAATATTATATGTTGTTTCTGACCTCTGTGCATTATCATATGGTGATCTCTTGACCAGAAATCTTTTACACTATCGTTTTTCCACTTGTACTTCCTCTTTCTTTCCTCTTTCCTTTATTTTACTATACATCTCATTTTTCAGGGTTTAGCTAAGACATGTCTACTAAATCAAGCATTTTCCTGTTCTATTCTCATGATCCAGATTGGGTTGACTATATATATATACATATATATATATATATATATATATATATATATATATACACACATATATATGTGTATATATGTGTATATACATATACACATGTATATATATATACATATATGTGTGTGTATGTGTATATATATATATGTGTGTGTGTGTGTGTGTGTGTGTGTGTGTGTATGTATATAGTCAACCCAATCTGGGTCATGAGATACATATATATTGATATTGAGGTAAAATTTATTGAAAACAAGTATAACCATCTTAATGGGTAAAATTAGTGACATTTAATACATTCACAATGTTCTTCAGTCCTCCCTTATGTCAACTTTGAGAATAGTTTCATCAATCCCTTAAAAAAGGTTTGTACATGTTAAGCTTGAACAATTGGTATCATATCTCAGAATCTGTTGCCAAACCTAAGGTCGTGAAGATTTTCTCTTATGTTTCTTCTAAGAATTTTGCCATTTTACCTGGTACATTTAGGTCTTTGATCCATTTTGAGTTAAATGTGGTATATGCTGTGAGATAGGGGTCCAATTCAGTGGATATTCAATTGTCCCAGCACAATTTGTTGGAGAGACTATTTTTAACTCAGTGAATGGTTGTAGAACCATTGCTGAATTGGCCATAAATGTATGGATATTTTTATGGATTCCCAATTCTAGTCCATCGGTCTATATGCCTATTTTATGCCAGTAACACATGCTTCTGATAACTATAACTTTGTGGTAAATTTTGAAATCTGAAAGTATGAGTCCTCCCACTTTTTCTTCTTTTTCTAGATAGTTTTGTTTTAGAAGCCTCCTGCAATTCCATGTAAGTGTGAGAATTAGCTTTTCCATTTCTGAAAAGAAAAAAGCTGTTGAAACTTTAATAGGGATTTGTACTGGGTACTGTTGCTACCTTAACAGTATTAAGTCTTTCAATCCATGGCTTTTGTTTACTCAAATCTTCTTTAATTTCTTTCAGCAATATTTTGTACCTTTAAGTGTATCAATGCTTCACTACTCTGGTTAAATTTAGTCCTAAGTATTTTAGTTTTGTAGACGTTACTGTGAATAGAATCATTTTATTAATTTCCTTTTCTGGATTGTCTCTGGCTTGGGTACAGAAATAACAACTAATATTTGGGTGATGATCATGTGTCTTATACTTAACTGAATTTTCTTATTAGCTCTTTTTGTGGATTCTTAGGATTTCATACATATCAAATTATGTTATCTGCAATTGATTTTACTTTCTCCTTTCTAATTTTGATTCCTTTTATCTCTTTTTCCTGCTGAATTTCTCAGGCCAGAACTGCAGTTACAATGGTGAATAGAAGTGGTGAAAGGGGTTGTTCTTATCTTCTTCCTGATCTTAGTAAATCTTTCAGTTTTCAATACAGAGAAATAGCAGATATAGGCTTTCCATAAATGCCCTCTATCAGGGAAGAATTTTCCTTCTATTCCAAGTTTGTTGAATGCTTATATTATGAATGCATTTGCCTTTGTTCAAACGACTTTTCTGCATCAATTGATATAATTGTTGTGATGGTTAATTTTTGGTGTTACTTTGATTCGGCTAAACAATGCCCACATAGGTGGTAAACATTATTCCTGGATGTGTCTGGCAGTGTGTCTCTGGAAGGAATTAGCATTTGAATCAATGGACTGAGTAAGAATATCACCACCTTCTAAAAGTGGGTATTTTTCAATCTGTTGAGGTCCTGATAGAACAAAAAGGTGAGGAGAAGGATGAATTCACTCATTCTTGAGCTGAGACATCCTTCTTGTCCTGTCCTCAGACATTGGCACTCCTAATTCTTGGGTATTCAGATTCAGACTAGTGCTTGCATTGTCGGCTCCATATCACCCCCCAGTTATCAGGCCTTCAGATTCCGACTAATTATACCACTCCCTTCCTGGGTTCTGCAGCTTGACGGCAGATCGTGGGACTTCTTGGCCTCCATAACTATGTGAGTCAGTTCTTATAATTAATCTCATATATATTCTTTTGCTTCTGTTTTCCAAAGAAATCTGACTAAGACAATCATGTTGCGTGTTTTATTGTTTTTTTTCCCCTTTATTCTATTAATGTGATGTATTACATTGGTTGATTTTTGTATGTTGAACCACCCTGGCATTCTTGGTATAAAATCTCACTAGGACAAGATATATAATAATTTTAAGATGATGGTAACTTTGGTTTGTTAGCGCTTTATTGAGGATGTTTATAATTACATTTATTAGTATTATTTGTGGTTTTCTCGTGACGTTTTTGTCTGGCAGTGATTTCTGGTTTCGTTACATGCTGGTCATGAGAGAAAATAATTTGCATGATTTCTGTCTGTTTATATTTATTGAGAATTGTGTTGTGATCTAACATATGGTCTATCTTAGAGAATACTGAAGTACCCAATTGTTATCATCAAACTATTTCTTCTTTTAAGTGTATCAATTTTTACTTAATATGTTTTGGGACTGTTATTTAGTACACATATGTTTATAATTATTTTATCTTCTTAATGAATTGATCCTTTTATCACTATATATTATTCTTCTTTGTCTCTTAAAGAAGATTCTGACATAGAATATTGCCAGACATAGAATTCTTGGTTGACAATTTTTAGTCTTTCAAGACTTCATATATGTTCTCCTGCTATCTCTAGCCTCTGTGATTTCTGCTGAAATGTTTGCTGTTCATCTCTTTAAGGACTTATTATATGTGACTACTCCTTCCCTTTAGCTGGGTTCACAATTGTCTTTTTACACTTTTGGTGGTTGGGTTTTTTTGTTGCTGTCATTGGAATATCTGCACTCTTTATCGCATACAGTCTCTGAAGTTTCTGTTCCTGTAGCTTAGGGTCAGCTAGTGTTTTGACAGGCGCTTCCTTTGACAACTGGAGTCAAAATAAAATAGAAAATGATAGAGAAAGAAAGAAAAGGAAAATGAGAAAAACAGTCTCTCAGTATTTGCAACGTGGCTCTGAGATGGGGCACTCCTTCAATGCTTAGCCAGGCCACGTAAAATGGCCTCAGGCTCATTGCTTTCACTGAGCTTAACATTCAACCAGAGGTGAAAGCTTAAGGACAACTCAGGTCTCTCTGAGTGTCTATATTCTGCCCAGGACATATGCATGATTTCCAAATTCTCTGGTATACATAATGTCTTCAATATCCTAATTACCTAAAGAAACTCTCTCTCAACTTTGTCCTCTAAGACTCTGGGCATGGTTATCGTTTGCCTCAACTGTGAACTTCTGCCCAGATTGCAGTGATTTGTTTATTTATGTTACCATGTTTTTGAGGAATGAGGAATAACCATTGTTCCCTCCTAAGAAAGTTCTAGGTAGGTAAAACAGTATGGCCCTAGACAAGTAAACACAGACACAGTTTTTTGAGAATATGATCTTCTCTGTTCTATCTGGAACCAAGGACCAAGGGCCCCCACTAGCAACATGAGCCGCTGCTGCTTTGATTCCGATCAAGTAAGAGTAGATGGTAAAGCTAGGACAAGTAAAAATGCTGTAAAGCTTTCCAACCATTTAAAAATAGGTTTTTTCTTCATTTAGCATTTACTTTCTTGCCATAAATCTTTTATTATTTTTCAGATTTCTGACAAAGCTGGTTCTGACAATTTTCACTTGATATCTCAATTTGAAGAACATGACCTTGGAGCTGCCTGGTCGACCATTCCCATTCATGACTATTTCTATTGACCATTTTTGATTGTGTCCCAACTTTTCCTGAATCATTTGTCATTTTACCTTTAACCTAGGCCTAAATATATTCATTCATACATCAGTATTCCACTACCTTCTTAAATTTAGGGACTATCCCAAACCTGACATATGCTTACCTAAGACCATCCTAACATGACATATCGTGGGTGGTCATGGATATTTAGTAAATGAGCTAACAAGTGTGACATATAGCTGACTATAACAAACAAAAAGGCTAAATATATTTTATCATATGTAAATTTATCATTTAATCAGGATATAACAAATGGCAATATCATATTCAGAGTTTGAAATCAAATAAATTTGGTGACTAAAAGAATTTTATCATGGATTATGAAGCTAGTAAAGTTGCATTCATCAGATTGTAGACACACCCAAAAATATGTTTCACAATTTGTATCCCTTGGATTATAGCTCTAATCACTAAGGCATAATCTCTGTGAAGACAAATATTTTTTATGCCAAAAATAGCAGCAATAGGCTTTCAAAAATTCAAAAATTAAAATTGAACAACATACTTTATGATTGAAATTTTGTATTTTGATCAGTGTTTGGATTCGATTTAATTTTTTGGAAAAATAGTTTTAAATATAGAAATTTAACTTACCTTAATGATAATGGATTTATTAGCAGCATCTGTTTTTATAACGTATTTAAAGAACTTAAGAAAAAAGGACTACATTGTAAAAACAGATGCTGCTAGAAATATTTTGATTTTCATACTCCAAAATGTTTTTAGGTCTAGCAAATTATTTTATGAATATTGTCACTTGTTCTTCTCAGTTTCAAATCAAATCACGTAATCATTTGCAAGATATTACAGCAGTAGTAGCTATAATATATAAGGAAGTTTTTTTATTCCTTATTATATATTTACTACGTATGATTTCATATATTTACATTTATATGATATTTATACATTCAATTATTCAAATATTTTGTTTTATCATTTAACTTGAACACTAGATAAATGGTACATTTTTTAACTTCAGATTTCATGTAGATCTTGCAAACTTACCTAAAAGCAAAAAAAAGAGGTTAGAGTGGGAGAGAGCCAAAGCATAAGAGACTGTTAAAAACTGTGAACAAACCGAGGGTTGATGGGGGGTGGGAGGGAGGGGAGGGTGGGTGATGGGTATTGAGGAGGGCACCTTTTGGGATGAGCACTGGGTGTTGTATGGAAACCAATTTGACAATAAATTTCATATATTAAATAAATAAATAAATAAATAAAGCAATAACAAAATCTTTATTAGTGTCACAGTACAACGTGTGGGTTTTTATGGTTTCTGAATTATATCATTGGTATGATCACTAACTTACCAGTAAACTATTTTCGAATTTTAAGAATTATATGACTAATTAGTAAAAAGAAGGTAATTTTAATTCTATGTAAAATAAAATTAAGCTTAAATCTTAATTGTTTTGGCTCTAATATAACTATGAAAACAATAGGTGTAATAAAAGGAAGAAATAAAAAAGAGAAAACTCAACTATTGAGCTTTTAGAAACTAATTAATTATATAGATATAGACATAGATATATGGATAGATAATTAAAGACAATTTTTGTTGCCGTTGCTCAATGTTCCCATAGGAGACATATTTACATTTATTATACTTCAGAATTAACATGCAAACACAGATACACATGCACACATAGACATATGTACACATCCCCGATACTCTAATTCTATACCCCAGAATTTTAAAAATTATTTCCTGAATGGAAAATTATAAAAGGTCAGTGTAAACATTCAAGAAGGATATACAACAAACAGAACAACAATTCCCCTGCATATTATGGTGTATCTTACACAAACAACACTTCTCTAATAATGAGTAGCTAATCTAAATAAGACAAAAAAAATTCCATATAAAAGCATTAGAGAGCTTCCAAGGTTGGTAGCCTTTAAAGAGTCAATATTCTAGGTAGAAAAAATGTAGTCACTAAGGGGAACTTCATATTCCAAGGGTGTAATTTGTAAGCAGTCTACATTGAGCAACTGGTCAACAAAGGTTTAGCAGTCTCTTAGGATTGAAGAGGTAGAAATTGAATTTCTGTGATACCAAGTCACCTAGGGATGGAAGGGTCAAGATCTAAGTGAAAAGGAAAATACAGGAAACAGGTTACTAAGATTAAAGCTCTCTTTCAAGGTCATAAGCCAATGAGAAGCAGCAACCCAGAGTCTGAGAACCTAAATGGCGTTTAGCGATCTCAGCGCTGGTGCGTGAAAACGAACAGAGTAGAATTACATTCCACCACGAGGATGACCAATTTAACTCTTTAGGATCTTAGCTGGAATCATAAAAGAGACATCCTAGGAACAATTGTGAATCAGCTTTGGATCAGGCATCAATAACTGGAATCTCACCCCATTTCATCCCAAATCCTGATTGATGGAGATCGGCTTCCAAAAGAACTGCTTGGTAGATGTTTGAAGCCTTTGAAGATTTTCACACAAAATATTCGATATTCAATTAAAAATCACAGGAATAGAAAAATAGATTAAAAAAAAAAGTAGACCAAATAAATAATAGAAACAAACATACGGATGATCCAGGTGGTCATCTGACATTCAAATAGTATTGTCAAGGAAATAAATGATAAAAGAGATCATTTGAGCAGAACGCACAAAATCACATGGGAATGAAGCTGAAATTCTAGAACTGAGAAATATAATAGCTGATGCTAAGAATTCAATAAATGGGTTTATCAGCAGCTTGGATCCAACTGAAGGAGGGTTAAAAAAGCAAAATGCAGTCAGTAAAAGATTCACAGATAGCAGTATAGAGATTTAAAAGGATAAATTACAGCAAAAACCATGAATTAGATTGGGTTCTGTGAAGAAGTCTAATATACATGTAAGGTGGAAATCTAGAAATGGAAGAAAAGGGATATTTAAAAGGGTTTTAGGGTTTTTTTGGAAAATACTTGCAACTAAAATTTTTGAAAAAAAAAACATTTTTGCATTTTGGAAAATGCAGTCAGTTCTTTAAAATATAATGGTTGGGGCACCTGAGTGGCTCAGTTGGTTGGGTGACCGACTTCAGCTCAGGTCATGATGTCACAGTTCGTGAGTTCGAGCCCCATGTCAGGCTCTGTGCTAACAGCTAAGGGCCTGGAACTTGCTTCAGATTCTGTGTCTTCCTCTCTTTCTCTACCCCTTCCCTGCTCATGCTCTGTGTCTCTCTGTCTCTCAATAATAAATACACGTTAAAAAAAAATAAAGAAAAAAACAAAAAACTATGAGGATGTATTATTTAAAAAATATATATATATATATAATGGTTGAGGGGCACTTGGATGGCTCAGTCAGTTAAGTGTCCAACTTTGGCTCAGGTCAGGATCTCACAGCTCATGAGTTCAAGCCCCACATCCGGCTCTATGCTGACAGCTCAGAGCCTGGAGCCTGCTTCTGATTCTATGTCTCCTTCTCTCTGCCCCTCCCCTGCTCACACTCTGGCTCTCAAAAATGAATAAAATGTTTAAAAATAAAATAAAATAATAAAAAATAATGGTTGAATGTTCAAAGTCAAGGAAGACATTAGCCACAGTTGCAATAATTACTGTAAACATCAGTTTAGCATCCAGACCTATTGTTCCAGCAAAGCAGCTCTCCCGAATATTTTTAACGACAACTTTTTCTCAAAATACAAGCTGATTGCTTTTTAAAAAAGACGAAAGATTTATGCGATCTGAAGAGAAACCAGAGCATTAAACTGATTGCTTTTTAGATGCCGGTTCAATACAGCAACATCAGAATTGAAAATGCTAAAAACCTAAATGAATCCTAAAAGCATCTGAAGTAGGGGAAAAGATACATTCCATTAGAATTAAGTGGCTTTTAAATAAATGGGAATTAATGTTGATTTATTTCAACATTATACTATATAACAATGAGAAATACATTTTACATGCAGCACTAATTAGTATCTACAGACATAATGTTGAGGGAAATAAGGTGAGATTATGTGGTAATAATAGTTAGGGTCCTGAGTTTTGATATGTAGTTACTAAAAGAAGCATGAGAGAATTTAATTGTTAGTACTATTCAATAATTTGATCTGATTAGTGATTAAAGGGTATGTTTACTTTGAGACAAATATTGAAGTATGCGCTTATGATTTGGGTACTTTCTGAATACATATTATATTTCAATGAAACGTAATATTTAAAGAAATAAAATACCTCACTTTACTTTCTGGTTCCACCCAATGCTGTATATCACTCTACAAAATCCTCAGCTCTGTACATACGTATACAGCTGCTTTTTTTTTTAATTTTTAATGTTTACTTTGAGAGAGACAGAGTGTAAGCATGGGAGGGGCAGAGAGAGGGAAACACAGGATTCAAAGCAGGCTGCAAGCTCTGAGCTGTCAGGACTGAGCTGGATGTGGGCCTTGAACTCACAAACCATGAGATCATGACCTGAGCTGAAGTCAGACACTTAACCAACTGAGCCACCCAGGCACCGCATACATATATAGCTATTTAATGAGATTATCAAATGAGATCTTATTTTGCATTTTCTTTATGTATATGTATAAAACAGCTTTAAAAACTTTTGTAACAGGTGCAGAACAGTCCGTTGTAGAGATATACCTTTTTTCCCCCTCAATCCCTCTATTTTCAGGGGCGCTTGTATTATTCACAATTTTCATCTTTGTTTTTTACTAATCTTAAAAAATCTAATTTTCACACCTAACCCTCCATTCCACTGAAGGTAAAGGTCTTTCCTCCTCCAAACCAAACTTCTACAAAAGACACTCACTGTAGTGACCATCTGTCTCTTCATTCACCCTGTCCTGTCCCTTACCTACCCAAGGAAGTTTAGCTTCTGGTCCCATTATTCCAGCCAAGCAGTTCTTATTCTTCACAAGGAAATAGCATTTCTTTTCCGTTTCAAGTTATCTCTGCGTAACCATTTCTTCCCTTTGTAATTGCTGTCGTCCTTCGATTTTAATGAAAATAAGCATTTCAAGTTTTCCTCCTATTAGTTCCTCTTTCTAAGTGTCTTTTTTGACTCACCATAGTACAACAATTTGTTATAGGTATTGATGCACCACACAGCTAATTTGGGCCCCCCTCTGTTTCACATTTTCTATCTGAGGGATATAATTAATTTCTGTGGTGTAAAATATTATATATCTGCTCACCACCCCGCAGACCTATATTCAACAGCTGCTTTTTGTCCCCTTTTGAATATCTCAAAAATAATTGAGAATCAACATATCTAAGGCTCAACCTAGCATCCTTTCAGAGTGGTGTGTTTAAATAAATATTCCCCATACCCATTCGGTTAAGAAAGCCAGGTATTATGGCATCATTTTTTGACATTTATCATTCTCAAAGCTTGTGTAAGTACACAGACACACACGTTTAGTGAATCCTTATACCGTGAATCCCTTACTTGCCAGTGTCCGTTTCCTTTCTAGTCCCCATAACCACTAACTCTCCCTGGACCACTAAGACAATTCAGACAAAGAGCTACTCAAAACGTGTCTTCCCTTAGGAGGCAGGCATAATGTTTCCAAAAGTTGACCTCTGTCATCCACCCAAGATGAAATTCTTCATTGTTCTTGTTACTCATGGGATAAAGAATAGTTACTCTTAAGATAAAGAATGAGACTTACGACATAACGTTTGTGACTATACATAGAGTTACATGTAGTTGTTTTCTGTTATTTACATTCTCATTTATATTCAGAGAATTAGATTTATAAAATATGAATACACATAATAGCAGCAAAGTACTAAGTTATAGTGGGGGTTAAGTAATATGCATAAAGTGTATAAAAAGTTCTTAAGATAAAGTCTAGTACTTAATAAGCATTGAGGTATGTTATCATTATAATCATATTGCTATGAAGGTTAACACAAAACACATAGACTTAATAGCTTGACTAAAATATATTATAAGGATAATTTAAACTGCTCACAAGTTTTAACCATCACACCAAATGTAGAACTCGTCCTCATGTAGGATGAGATTTCAAGAGAGTAAGATTATTATCATTATTTTCATCATCTTAATCATATCCTGAAGAAGCATTTTAAATATATTTTGAGGTATCTGTCAAACAAATGGATTGACATGCTTACTATAAGGGAGAAAAGAGCAGGTAAGCGTATTGTTTAACATGTTATATAAGATTAAATGAAATATTTAATTTCTCTGGGTAAGAAGTGGTAAGATAATTCTGTAAGACAGACAATATGTAGTAGCAAGTGTATTAAAATTGTCAAACAATACCCAATATTGTAATCTAGGTCTTTATTATTGTACTTTGTGAGGTGATATTACCCAGGAAGATCTTTGAGCTTTTATTTTTCCCATCCTAAAGTAACAAGAAATTTGTCAACATCAAAAGCTAACAACCATTGACATGCATCTCTTCTTATCCACTAACAAACATCTCTTCTTATCCATCTTTATAGAACTTTTAAACATTAGCCATAGCTGAAACTTGGCAGACTCTCGAATGAGTCTATAGATTTTGTGATGATCCAAAAATTATTTGAAATATCAAAAGAGATACATCTTAGTATAACTTTGTAGTATTTCTTCAATACAGTTTGAAAAATATGATATTGATTTCTCCTTGGCTATGGTGAGATGATGCCTTGTGTAGCTTACAGTCAGTCTTCAAAAGTGTGTTAAGCAACATTTCTATCCTTAGATAGTCTTCACTTTATATTGTGCCATATTTACCCTGCAGCATTTTCTTAACGAGGTTATTTTCTATGTCCAACTAACATAAATTGCTTAATTAATTTCCCTCACATCATTAAAAGCAATGAACTCCATTAATGTTACTGAGACTGAAAATAAATACAATGTTAGAAAGTTGAAACAATCATGAATCTCACTGTAGAAATTGCTTTGAATAAAATAGTCCAAATAGTATTGGCCTATTTAGTGTAAATTATTAACACTGAAACTCAGACAACTTGGGTTATGACCTAGAGTCCAATACCCGTAGCTATAGTGAATATAGACAGATCGGATTTTTTTAAAGTTTATTTATATATTTTGAGAAAGAGCATGAGTGGGGAAGGGGCAGAGGGAGAGGGAGAGAAGAGAATCCAAAGTAGCCTCCGCACTGTCAGCACAGAGCCCAATGTGGGGCCCAGACTCACAAACCAGGAGTTCATGACCTAAGCCGAAATCAAGAGTCAGATGTTTAAACAACTGAGCCACAGGGGCACCCCTACAGATTGTTAACTCAATACAGGTTTCATTATCTTTATTTGCATAATAAAGATAATGGTTAGATTTTAAAGAATCATAGAGAAAAACAAAGATATCAAAAATTGGTTTGAATGTTTAAAACTAAGGACTTGGTGAGCTCCAGAGATGATCAACCTTAAATAGGGTCAAAGGATTGATAAATAATTATTTTACCAGTAAATCTGTATTTCACAAAATAATTTTTTTTAAAGAACTGTACACAAAAATAGCAAAAACATAAAGTGGGTCCAAATGATTTATTGATTTATCACTGTCATGTTAACAGTTTTTTCTCTGGAAATTTTCAGAAGAAGCAGAGGGAATGATATCAAAATTATGGATGCCACAAGGCTTGTATATCATGTTGGCTTTTGTATCTCAGACTCCTTTGTCGAGGATGAAGTGTCAATCACACTGTCGCGTGAGAATGAAACATGACACTGAAAATAAATCAAATCTGAAAACCTGAATCTCATTTTACACCCAAGCCAACAACAACAAAAAATGACTTTTTAATAAGTAATATAAATAAATAGTGAGAGAAAAAGCTAAAACTACTAATTTGGTAGTAATGTAGCGTGTACGTTGTATATACACACAAATACCACAATATATATACCACTTTTTTCTTTATTCACTCATCTATCCATGGACCCTTGGGTTGCTTCCATGTCTTGGCTATTATAAATAATGCTGCAGTAAACATACGGTGCATAAATTTTCAAATTAGTGTTTTTATTTTCTTTGCATAAATATCCAGTAGGGAAATTACTGGATCATATGGTATTTCTATTTTTAAGTTTTTGAGGAATCACTGTACTATTTTTCACAGTGGCTGCACCTGTTTACATTCCCACCAACAGTGGACAAGGGCTGCCTTTTCTCCACACCCTCGCTAACATTTGTTATTTGTCTTTTTCATATTAGCTACCTGACAGGTGAAAAGTAGTATCTCATTTGGTTTTGATTTCTATTTCCCTGATGATAAGTGATGTTGAGAAGCTTTTCATGGGTCTGTTGACCATCTGTATGTCTTCTTTGGAAAAATGTCTATTCAGCTCCTCTGCCCATTTTTTAACAGGATTTTCCTAGGGTTGAGTTGTGTAAGTTCTTTATATATTTTGGATATTAACCCCACATTGAATATATCATTTTAAAATATCTTCTCCCATTCAGTAGGTTGTTTTCATTTTGGCAATGTTTTCCTTTGCTGTGCAAAAGTTTTTCATTTGGGTGTAGTCCCACTCATTTGTTTTTGCTTTTTTTCCCCCTTGCCTAAGGAGACATGTCTTAAAAAAATGTTGCTAAGTTGGATGTCAAAGAAATTACTGCCTATGATTTCTTCTAGGAGTTTTATGATTTCAGGTCTCACATTCAGGTCTTTTTTCGATTTTGAGTTTATTTTTATGCATAGTGTTAGAAAGTGGACCGGTTTCATTCTTTCACATGTAGCTACTCCGTTTTCCCAATACCATTTGTTGGGAAACAAGACTCTTTTTCTCATTTCATGTTCTTGTGTCCCTTGTTCTAGATTAATTGGCCATAAAGTTGTGAGTTTATTTCAGGGCTCTCTATCTTACTCCACTGATCCATGTGCTTATTTTTCTGTCAGTACCATATTATTTTGGTGACTACAGCTCCATAGTATATCTTGAAATCTTGAATTGTGATACTTCCTGCTTTGTTCTTCTTTCTCAAGATTACTTGCGCTCTTCAGGATCTTTTGTGGTTCCATACAATTTAGGATTATTTATTCTAGTTCTGTTAACAATGTTGTTGCTAGGGGCACCTGCTTGTCTCGGTCATTTGAGTGTTTGATTCTTTATTTCAGCTCAGGTCATGATCCCAGGACTGTGGGATCAAGCTCTGTGTTGGGCTCTCTACTGATCATGGAGTCTGCTTAAGATTCTCTCTCTCTCTCTCTCTCTCTCTCTCTGCCTCTCTCTCTCAAAAAAATGTTGTTGGTATTTTGCTAGGGATTCCTTGAATCTGCAGATTGCTTGGGTGGTATGGACATGTTGACAATATTTGCTCCTCCAGTCCACGAGCAAGAATACTTTTCCATTTGTTTGTATCACTTTCAGTTTGTTTCATTGATGTCTTATAGTTTTTAGAGTGCAAGTCTTTTACCTCCTTGGTTAAATTTATTCCTAGGTATTTTATTATTTAAGTGCAATTATAAATGAATGTTGTTGTGCTTTCCCTTTCTGTTACTTTGTTTTTAGTGTGTAGAAGTATAACAGATTTCAGTATATTAATTTTGTATCATGCAACTTTACGATATTCATTTATTAGTTCCAATAATTTTTTGGCAGAATCTTTAGGGTTTTCTATATATACTACTATGTCATTGCAAATAGTGGGAGTTTAACTCCTTCCTTATCATTTTGAATGCCTTTTATTATTGTTGTTGTTGTTGTAGTTGTTGTCTGATTGCTATGGCTAGGACTTCCAGTACTGTGTGAGATAAAAGTGATGAGAGTGGACATCCTTGTCTTGTTTCAGTTTTTCACTATTTAAAACAGTTTTTTTAACGTTTATTTATTATTGAGAGACAGAGAAAGAGCATGAGCATGGGAGGGGCAGAGACGGGGAGACACAGAATCCGAAGCAGTTTCCAGGCTCTGAGCTGTCAGCCCAGAGCCGGATGGGGGGCTCAAACTCGCAAACCGTGAGTTCATGACCTGAGCTGAAGTCACACGCTCAACCCACTGAGCCACCCAGGTGCCCCCCGTGTCTCACTATTAAGGATGATTTTAGCTGTGAGTTTTTCATATATGACCTTTTTTTATGTTGAAATATGTTCCCTCTAACTGTACTTTGTGGAGAATTTTATCATGAACAGGTCTTGGATTTTGTCGAATGCTTTTTGTGTGTGTGTCTATTTAAATAGTCATATGTTTTTTATCCTCTCTTCTCTTAATGTGATGTATCAGGTTGATGGAGTTGTAAATACTGAACCACCCTTGTATTCCTAGAGTAAATCTGACTTGATGATGCTGATTTTTTAAAGTATTGTTAAATTTAGTTTGCTAATATTTTATTGAGATTTTTTGCGTCAGTGTTCCTCAAAGATACTGGCCAGTAGTTTTCTTTTCTTTCCTTTCTTTATTTTTTTTTTCATGTCTTTATCTGGTTTTGATATCAGGGTTATGGGGCTTTGTATAATGAATTTGGAAGCTGACCTTTCTCTTCTACTTTCTTGGAATAATTTGAGAGTAATAAGCATTAACTGTTTTTTACATGTTTGGTAGAAATCGTCCATGAAGCCATTTGGCTTAGCTCTTCTGTTTGTTGGAAGGTTTTTTTGTTCTGTATTGTTTTAATTGTTGATTCAAATTTTATTACTAGTAATTGGTCTGTTCAAATTTTCTGTGTTTTCCTGATTTAGTTTCAGAAGATTATATGTTTCTAGGAATTTATTCATTTCTTCTAGGTTGTCCAATTTTTGGCATATAATTTTTAAAATATCCTCTTATAATCCTTTGTATTCTGTGGTGTCATTTGTTATATCCTCCATTTCTGACTTGAGTATTCCCTTTTTTTCTTGTTGAATCTAGCTAAAGGTTTGTCAATGTTGTTTATCTTTTCAAGGAACCTGCTCCTGGCTTCATTGATCTTTTCTATTCCTTTTTTTTTTTTTTTAAGTTTCTGTTTCATTTACTTTTGCTCTAATCTTGATTATTCCCTTTTTTTTTTCTATAAGCTTTGGATTTGTTCTTCTTTGGCTACCTCTTTTATGGGTAAAAGTTCATAAATAATTTTAAGCAAACATTGAGTTAAAACATAAATAAATCTCTCAAAAATCATAAATATTATATGTCCAAGCTCTCTGAAGTACTAAAACGCTAAAAATATATATGAAAGTGTGATTAACGTTGTATCTGCTACTGTTATTGCAGACCGATTTATTTCTTTTTTATCTGTATAGTCATTTAAATCTTACTGACATATAGAAATACCTATGTTTAGAAATAGAACACCGACTTAATGATTCTGAGTTGGCAAGTCTAGAATGATTTTAAATTTATGTTTATTGCGGGAAATAAAGGGTTGTTTGAGCCTTCCGTATTAGTTTATATTTAGGGTTTGATGGCTATTCTTAAATAAATAGCCAGGGAAATTCTGTTTTGTAATGTCACTGTTTGTAATTTGGAACTGAAATGTCTCAAGCCCATAGCATTTATTCCATCCTGGAACTCTAGTCTACTTCTTACCACATTTACTTAGTTATATAGAGGGTGTTTGGCCCCAGTTTACTAATCATATCAGTATGTCTACTTAGCATCAGAATGTGCAAAAGGTTTTTTAGCCCAGAATATAAGAAGCTAGCTTTGTATATTTCATTTCCAACTTGGTACATTTGGCTAATTCACTAATTTGCTCTATCCCACAAACCTGAACCAAAGTTTATGTCCCATCCTCCCCTTTCCATTCAACAAGTTGGGTCTCTTACCCTTTACATATCTCTTTACTTAGCTGGAACAAATGGCATATATACTATATATACAACTGCATGTTACATATACTATATGTATAATTAATAAAAGAAACCAAATGCCTGTGCGTAATAGCATATACATATCATTATAACATAATCTGTCTTAATATGGTCAAATTTTAATTCAAACTATTTTTGGGAATTTTTATGTTTCTTTTCATTATTTGATTATCAACCTGTTCTTACAACTTTTTATATTCTCAACTTATTTGAGTAAGTTATAATTATTTTTCAGTGTTGGATGCCAAACTGTAACAATTTGAACAGTCGGAGGCCCTATTGGCTTACTCTTTATCCTTTCAAAATTATCATAGAGATTTTTAGTTTCTTAGCAGTAAGCATATAATCCAGATGTACTTTGCTTTTTTTTTTCTTACATCACAACATGGAATGAGCTTCTCTCTAATAATAGAAATTCCTTTTAATGATTTTTTTAATGTTAATTTATTTTTGAGAGTGAGAGAGAGACAGAGTGTTAATGGAGGACGGGCAGAGAGAAGGAGACACAGAATCTGAAACAGGCTTCAGGCTCTGAGCTGTCAGCACAGAGCCCAAAGCAGGGCTCAAATCCACGAACCGCTAGATCATGACCTGAGCGGAAGTCGGTCGCTTACTGACTAAGCCACCTAGAAGCACCCCTAGAAGTTTCTTTTGAAGGAAAATAGTATCTCATATCAATCTTAGTGATAGAGACATACAACATATTTATTTTATTTAATAAACATTTATGGAGTATATGATACAATAAGGTTTTTCATGCAGGTACAACTAAATAAGACTCCTTTGCTCTTGATTTTATTTTAAAATTGAGTTAATGTGGAATTACTTTATAATTTATTTTTGTTACTATTTTTGCTTTTGTTGCATTTATTATTATTTTTCAGAATACTGTATTCATTTCTATTTATAGCACATAATATATAAAGGGTTTAGGGTCATACTGTAATATTAATATTTGCGTAATTTTATTTTTCAAGAATGGATACATATTTTAGGGCTGAAGGTCATAATTTCCTTTTATCAGTTTTTGTAAGCTAGAAATTTACCCCAAGGAAAAAATGTGTTATCACTAATGTAGGCAGTATTACTTAGCTTGTCAAGGCATGTTGCTTCAAATTCCAGGGTAGCTCTGAAATATCTGGAAGAATTGGAAACTAATGATATGCCTTTTGGTGTAGCAAGTTGACATGTTGATAGATTAGGTATTCCCAACAAAACATCACTGTAATTACACTGTAATCACAAGGGTCAATGTGCAGATCTTCTTTTTTGATCACGCTTTATGTCTTCTGCCTTGTTTAATCAGTAATTTATTATGGAAATCTTATCTTTAGAGATTGAAGCTCATCTCCTACCCCATTTATTGGCCTGACTAGACCTAGATAGCAAGTAAAAATAGGAAGAAACACACACACGCGGGCACACACACACACACACACACACACAAGTAGGCTACCAGGGATTTCTTTTTCTTTGTGTTACTCCATATGTATTTGTTTATTTGTTTTGAGTTTTGTTGGGAAGAAGGAAATAAAAAGGAGATTGGCAATTGCATTGCTCCAAATTCAAAACCTGCAGAGAAGATTTGCTGAGAGCATTTTTTCTAGTTATCTGGTAAGAGGTGCAGAAAAATAATAGTTTAATCTTTTTTCCCTGAGTAATTAATGAATTGACCCTTGGATAGTGGTAAATAAGCTATTATAATATTAAATTGGATAAATGTGCCCAAATTCTTCATAAATGGAAATCAAAAATATAATTCTCACAATACGTCAGGTGTACTCTCACAGTAGGAAGTTTACAAATTACATTTAGTGATATGCTGCTTAATTCCATTCATAGAAAACTTGATATCGATATAGTATTGAAAACTATTTTTGAGTTTTTAACAGTATAAAATTTGAGGATATTAAAATATTTTTGCTAGGGTTTATTTGCGTGGCATTAGTGACCACATACGTTGGGAACAGGCAAATATATACTGTGGTCTCATTAGTTTTTTCACTAACTAGCATATCATTTTAATTTTCCATTGTCTTAGTTTCTTTTGCCACAAAAGGTGATTGCTGAGGTAGGCTATATATAATATGTGTTCATATTTGATCATTTTGCTTTTAAGTTTTTCAAGATCTCCTGGGGGAGGTGTGTCTGTAAGAGAAGCAAAGGCTGATTTAAGATGGTAAAATGATTATATTTTGGCTGTAGTGCAAAATATAAAAGAAATTGATCCTCAGTTTAACTTCTCAATCCTTGTTATCTGTTCTGCTCCACATAAGAGATATGCACACTAAAAATATGTCAGGCTGCAAAGTAGTCACCAATTAAAAGTAAAGAAAAAGAAAGTTGCCATCTATTCAGTGTTACTGTCCAGATCAGACCTGGCATAGATTATTACTATTAAGAACTGTATTATTCCTGCATTTCCCCCTTAATCTTAACTTTAGTGATCTCCAGCCTATATATATATTTTTTTCTTCTTAAAGTATTCGAGCCCCAATTCCATGTCAAATAAATAGGTTTTGAAACCTAATCATCTAGATATTTAATCATAAATATTTCTCCTCCATATATTTCCATAGTTATTGTTGTCACTCTAGTCTACTAAATATAAGGTGTTCAAATTTTGGCCTTCACTCACACATTGAGCTTCTACTTATTTCTAGCATTGGGGGGTATTTTATGATCAAATTTGGCCTCAATCCATTAACCATGAGCTTATGTTCTTACCCCCCAAAATTACATATTTACATTTAAACCAACATGTATGACAGAATAGAATATTGTGTGGATGGAGTGTGGCTAGGTTACTGATAGCACAGGATTCTCAACCTTCGTTAGCACGAGCAAGGGAAATTGTACAGGAAGTAGAACCAAGCTGGCACCAGGAGACTAGTTGTATATGAGATCCAGATAAAATCTTGAATCCCCCAACCAGTTTCATGGCCTAGAAAAATCCAAATCTCCCTTGAATTTTGTGCTAATTTTTTCAGTGCTTTCATTCTTCTGGCCTCCTCTCCTTCTTGGGTGGTAACT
This sequence comes from Panthera uncia, assembly GCF_023721935.1. Lineage (NCBI taxonomy): Eukaryota > Metazoa > Chordata > Mammalia > Carnivora > Felidae > Panthera > Panthera uncia. Next base: position 86,328,175 of record NC_064816.1, read on the forward strand.
TCTTTAACCATCACCTTTGTTCTGCTCCGTGTTGAGAGTCACATGAATTTTAGTGGATTTCTTTTGTTCTCTCAATCAAAACATATTCACACAAAACATTCATTTCTTTTTAGATTTACTCAATATTTGGGGGGGGCATTTGGATGGAGTCAGATCATGCATCAAAAAGGCTAAGCCATCTTTATTAAACTCACATTTGTTGCTTCCTTTTCTCTTCTCCCTCTCCTACTATTATGCAGAGCAATCGGGCTACATCTTTATTTCATGCCCGCGTGACTGAGGTACACAGCAGAAAAAATGCTCATTTGTGCAGTGCACCCGAGAACAGTGTTGTGCTTACGGATAATTTTCTTTTTACAGAGACACTATGTAATGAGGATTTACTAGTGTACTGAGCCAGATCCAAACCTGATCACAAAGAGGAGAGAGGAGTTGTAATGAACATCCCTGTATGATTTTATGAGCCAATCCAAGTCGAATCTTTTAGCAAGAGCAGTACCAAAGCAGTGAGGTTTTCAAGAAGCACGCTGAGATTAAGACATTTGCATTGTATTCCAACATCAGATCTCAAAAGAAACAGATCATGTTACTTATAATCAAAAGTGGATCAGTATTCCAGTCATGATATTAGGTACACTGTCTTTCCCATAAGGGTGGATGTTTACTGCCTCTTACTCACTGTAGTATGTGTAGTACAGGAGGGATTTACTTTATTCTTTATTTCTCTATTCCCTCAGAATACAGAATGACTGATATGACTGTGTGTCAGAGGGGCCCATCCCAGTTGGTGAGTTTTTTTTTTATAATTTAACTATATTTTTTTAATGTTTTTAAAAATTTACATCCAAATTAGCATATAGTGCAACAATGATTTCAGGAGTAGATTCCTTAATGCCCCTTACCCATTTAGCCCATCCCCCCTCCCACAACCCTTCCAGCAACCCTCTGTATGTTCTCCATATTTATGAGTCTCTTTTGTTTTGTCCCCCTCCCTGTTTTTATATTATTTTTGCTTCCATTCCCTTATGTTCATCTGTTTTGTCTCTTAAAGTCCTCATAGGAGTGAAGTCAGTTTGTGAGTTTTTATACCTAATTCCTAATCTCCCTCGTGAGCATTCTGCACAGGATCTTTGGAATAGAGCAATTGGATGCGGATTCACCACATGTCTGGGACTCCTAGAGTCTAAATTGCAATTCAACCCTGTACTTCAAAGTTGGAAAAACTTGTTAATGTTGATCTGCTTCTTTCTCTCCTATGTATGGTGACTTCCCTCCCCATCCACTGCACTGCCAAAGTTGAAACAGTTATGTGCTACATCTTGGCCAGAAAGAATTTGTCATATTTTGGATTTCGGGTAATTATATCACTTTGGAGCCTAAGATCTCAGTTGGGCTTAAAATGTTTCTATGTGTAAATTATCTTTCTTGTTCTCATTTTTATTGTTAGAGTGACAATGCCCTGCATACTTATGTGTTCTGATGGAAGCAAAAGCTTCAAGCCATGCTTTCTTAAATAGTTCTCCCACTTTGCAAATTATAAATTTCAATATTTATAAATACTAGTATCAGAGTATTTCTTATACTATTAAGAGTACAAGAGAATACATATTTTAATATAAACATAAGACCATCTCATTATAATAATAAGTGATATCCCAATATCATAAGAAAACAAAATTTTATAAGAATGTTAATCACATAAAACATGAAAAATAACTCCTGAGCCACATTCTGACACAGGCTACAAAATGGTTGAAACTTGAAGACATTGTGCTAAGTGAGATAAACCAGACACAAAAGAACAAACATGGTATAATCCAACTTACATGAGATATCTACAGAGGTCAAATTCATGGAAACACCAAATAGAATGTTGATTGCCGGGGACTGAAAACACCCCCACTGGCCAAAGTTGGAACAATTTAAGCAGAAAGTAAATGACAATATTGGACTATAACCTAAATAATAAAATAAACATGCGTGAACACACACGGATATAAATAAATGATTGAATCAATGGGTAAAATAGAGGGGAAGCTAATACTTCTTTGCAGGAAATCCCAATTAGCAAATATAAAAATAATGAAATAGAAAAATACACGGTGGTAATCACTGAAGGCTAGATTCACAGACCATACTAATCCTTGTGGGTGAGAGTATAAGGAGAAACAATATTTTCATAGACTTAAAAGATGTTTTCGTCAATATATGTTTATTAGAATGGAAAGAGGATAATATTTATATTGAAGAAATATGGCAGACACTGCAGAGTTGTTATCTGTTTCCTTTTTAATACATATAAATATAATATTCCCCTTGATATCAGACTCTAAAAAAAAATTCCTCCACAAATTGAGGGCGTCTAAAAAATTCTAAATCCGTATTTTTCAAAATTGTCAACATCAAGAAAACAAGGGAAGACAAGATCTGTCATAGGTTGGAAAATGAAAAAAATGAATGACAAATTAAATGTGAACACTGAATTAGATGCCAGAATGAAGAAAAGATAGGGGTAAAATAGGAGTAACTTAAATAGTTTAAAAACTAATTTCTTAGTTTCAGTAATGGGTATGTAAAATGTTAAAATTAGGGCAAACTGAGTGGAGGGGACAAGGGAAATCTGTATACTATTTTTGCAACTGTTCTTTTAGTTTAAATTTATTTCAAAATGAAACGGTTTTAAAAAATGAATTTCACCCACTTTTAAAGGTATGACTTTTGGAGGCAATCATGTCTCTCTTTTGGGAGGGAGGGTAATTAATTTAGATATTTGAAAGCAGCATAACAGTATTTATTTAGTTGGGTACATATTCATTCATTCTTTATTCATTCATACATTTATTCTCCCATCCATCCATCCATTCACTAATTCACTTCAGGGTGTTCCAATATTCAATTTTCACTGAATTACTTAGGTTTTGCAACATACGTGTAAATATTTTTAACTGGAACTTTAATATAATCTTAAACACAAGTTCTCATTTGGACTCTTCTATGCTACGAAATGTTACATGCAATATAAAATACATTTTCTTTAAATAAGGACTACCTGGAAAATTCACATTAACACTAGTTTGGCTGTAAGGCTACCTATCACTTTCCTTGAGAAAGCAGTAGAAAATCTGACAGTTAGTTGTCAGAAAGGATTTCAGTGAGCATCCTAAAAATAAAAGGAAAGAGCGAATTGTGTTGATCTTTTTTCAAGCGATCTCAGCTCTAGAAAGTTCCAGAAGAGTGAATACAAATGATAGATTCATTTTGAAATATACTGCTAATTGATATTGATAGTAGAATAATTAAGTACCCAGAGTAGACTTGAACCAAAAATGTAAAGTAGATGACTTTTCAACTTGGGAATCTTAATGGGGATTACTGTACACTTTTTTTTTTTCATTCTACTATAGTTTCTAACTCTGCAATCTTTGCAACCACTAGTGCCACACCAGCCACCCTGTATTCCTCATGTGTACCTTTGCGTGGAAACTGGACTTATGCCAACTTACCTTCTTTCCTTTTCTTCCTCTCTTCCTTCCTTCTGATAAATATCTATGAAGTGTTGATTACACGCTAGGCTCTAAGCTAAGAGATCATACAGCATTGTATATAAAATTGTCACAGCTCTTAGCCACACACAGAATGTATGGCTTGCTGTCTAGCAGATAAGAAAGACAATAAACAAATAAATATACACACATCTCTTCCCTTCTGTGATGCATCTCCTTACCTTGCCTCTGATATTAGCCTCAGTTAATATAAGTTGTAGTAGACAGTTCTGGTGAGAACAGACTTACCTGGTGCTGACACTCCCCATTCCTACACTTAACATCTTGCCACTTTTGTTCCCCAATGACTTTTCCAATACCACTATATCTTGGCCTTTGAGCACATGCTGTTAAGAAGGTCAGAATAGAGTTGAAGACCTTGGAGGCCATCCTCTGCCAGTAGAAGAAAGCAGCTGATAGATAAATGCTCTAGCCTTTCATCTGTTAGGAAGTCAATTCAAGCAGGCTTTTTAAACAGTTATCAAGGGCTGCTAGTAGAACTGTGCATCTGTTTTTTACTAATGTGACATATATAATACATCCTGATACAGAATTTTCTTTATTCTCTGAATTGCTTACTTTGTTCTATTATATCTCCATTCTGGGCTTCATCCTCCCCCAAAATATCTGCACTCAAGTCCTTGTTTCAAGTTCTGCTGTTAGAGGATCAAAAAAATTAGAAGAATATCCTTTCAGTTCAGCAAATGAATGTCTAATTATAAGTCACATTAATTTTATTTTTTCCAATGTTTTTTATTTATTTTTGGGACAGAGAGAGACAGAGCATGAACGGGGGAGGGTCAGAGAGAGAGGGAGACACAGAATCGGAAACAGGCTCCAGGCTCCGAGCCATCAGCCCAGAGCCTGACGCGAGGCTCGAACTCACGGACCGCGAGATCGTGACCTGGCTGAAGTCGGACGCTTAACCGACTGCGCCACCCAGGCGCCCCATAAGTCACATTAATTTTGATGACTAATAAAGAAAAGGGTATTAACAACAGAGAAACTTTTGTGGATTTTTCTGAGGGGTAGGGAGGTTTATGAGGAGTTAATTGTGTTGGCCTGGAATTGACCTGAGCGACTTAAGTATCTAAAGGGCACAGGCTCCTGCTTAAATTACGAAATGCAGTGGTTAATTCAAAGAGTTAATACAAATTTGGGGACGGGTTGTTTAAGCTTGGCAGTGGTGATTATTAATATCAGTTAGATTGATGATTTATACCTTCTGAGAATCCCAGAGGACTCTTCCGTGGCGCTCTTTACATAGCAAGAAATATGCCTACATTCCTAGCAAGGTATAAGAACCCCCAGCTGAGACTCTAATTTAAGCTTCCTGGTTCCTCTGTGTTATAAGACCACCGTGGCAGTTTCTGATCAGGTCAGAATAATCACAATGACCATCATAGCTCTTATAAAGCAAGAAAAATGAAAACTTGAGTATGTGTTATAATCATCGGTCAAAATACTTATTCTTAACACTGTTCCTATCCTGTATCTTTTTCCTAAAATAAACCATAGGTTAGTGAGCATTGACATTTTGGGTCCTATAATCTTCTCTAACGCTAAAACCCTAACTCCCAATCTTATGCAGAGGAGATCATACTTATCAGTGAAGAAACTACATTATTTTTGTTATTGTTGTTATGAACAAATCATTCAATATATGTTGGTTTAACTTCAAGAAGGATCAGTATAATTTTCCATCTTAACAGGTATAAGAAGACAAATCTTGTGATTATCTCAATAGAAAAGGTATTTTACAAAATTCAGTGTTCATTCCTGAGAAAAACTTTCAACAAACCGAGAACTGAAAGAAACTTTCTCAACCTGATAAAGGTCATTTATGTAAAACCTACAGCTGACATCATACTTAATGTTAAATGGTCATTATCAGAACAAGACAAGAATATCTTACTACTTTTACTTCAACACTGTAGTAGATTATAGCCAGTGCAATAAGACAAAGAAAAATAGAATTCAGATTGGTAAAAAAGACATAAAACTCTTGTTTAACATGAGATGTTGACATGATTGGCTATGTAGACAATGTAATGAAAACTAAAATAACATGCTAGAATTATTGTGGTGAGTAAGGTTTTAGAAGACAACTGACAAAAATTTGCTATATTTCTATATACTCTCAAGAAATTGAAGCAATAAAAGCAATTTATAATAGCATCAAAAGTACACAAAATCTGACAAAAATGGTCAGATTTGTACACTAAAAATTACAAACATTGTTGAAAGTCACTACAGATCTCAATAAAAGCAGGAATATACTTTGTGTGTTGACTATCAATATATTTAAGATGTAAAATTTCTCAAAGTGTAGATATAATGCATTCCCAATCAAAGATCAAACAGGTGTTTTTCCCCTGTAGAATTAACAAATGAGTATAAAAATCAAATAGAAATGCAAAGTACTAGATTAACCAAAAGTCTGAAAAGCAATGATAAGCACAACCTACTTATAAGACTCATTATAAAACTATACTTATCAAAAAGTATGGAGGTGAAGTCAAGGTAAATGATCTATAGAATAAAATAGAGAGTGCAGGATTAGACTTACATGTATATTGGCAACTGATTTTAGCAAATGTGCAAAGTATACTCAGGAGAAAATGAATCATCTTTTTGATGGACGTTACTGAAATTACCATATCCCTATATTTAAAATACTTTGATAAATGTTTTATGCTATATGCAAAAATTAATTCAAATTGGATCATATATAAAAATGAAAATCTAAAATTATGAAAGTTTCTCAAGAGATCTTAAGACAAAATCTTTGTGACACTTGGTTAGGCAAATATTTCTTAGATATTGCAACAAAAGCATATTCCATAGAAGAGAATTTGATATATTGGACTTTGTGAAAAATAAAATTTTTGCTTTTCAAAAGTCACTCTTAAGAGAATGAAAACACATAATACAAACTGGGAGAGTATTTTTGTAAATCATGTATTGGCTAACAGACTTGTGGACAAGTTCCACAAACAGCTCTCAAAAGTCACTAAGAAAAAAATACTGAAAATACTTAAACAGCTACTTCAAAGAAGGTATAGATTTCCAATAAGTATATGATTTCAGTAAACATATATATTATTTCCAGTAAATGTATGTTTTATATATGCTCAAAATCATTGATCAGTAAGGAAACCCAAAGCAAAACCACAATAAGATGTCACTCCACTCATATTGTAACGGCTTAACTAAAAAAAAAAAGAAAAAGAAAAAGGAAGAGAGAAAAAGAAAAAAAAAAACCATCATAACAAGGGGTGGCAAGGATATGGAGGAACTGAAAGACACTATTGGTGAGAATGTAAAATAGCCTCTCTGCACTGACATTGGAGGCTGTGGCAGGAGGTGTGCCCTGTGCATGCAGAATATTGCCTGTGAGTTCCTGGACGGGTACCTGCCCCCTAAATGCTCTTTCAGAACCGCGTCATCATCACCAAGGACGACCGTCCATACAGATGAATGTGATCAAGATTGACAAGGTGACAGGCAAGTTCAACAGCTAATTTAAAACCAACGATATCTGTGCATCCATTTGCCGGATGGATGGGTCACATGACTCCATCCTCGGACTGGCAAAGGCCTTGGGCACTGTTTCAGTGAACTTCGGCCTGGAGAGGATAATGGATGTGGAATATTTACCATAAATAAATAGCAACCCCTCTCCCCCACAAAAAGAAAGAAAATGTAAAATGGCACCTCCACTTTGGAAAACTGTTTGCTTGTTTTTGTGTTTACCATACCATACTGTCATTCCACTCCTAGATATTTTTTCAAGAGAGTAAAAGCTATTTATCTGTGTATATAAAGACTTGTATAGAAATGTTCTTGGAAACTTTATTTGTAATAGCCAGAATCATGTAATAATCTATTAACAGATAAGTAGATTAAAAAATTGTAGCATAGTCATATAATACTACTCAGCAATAAAAATATAAATATGATACATATGTAAATTCCATCTTTATTATGCTGAGTGAAAAAAACAGGCATATAAGAGAATTCACTTGACAATTCTATTTATATAAAACAAAAAATGCAAAGTACTCCATTGTGACAGAAAGCAAATGTGTATAATATACAGCTATTATTTTATTTTAGAAGTTTAATTATATTTTAAACCTATTAAAATAAGTAAAAATATATATTTGTAACTTTAACTTATTTTTTAGCATTTCCAGACCTCCACATATCTTTGTCTAAATCCAAAGTTTTATCTGATTTTATACCCCTTTTTTCATAAAACTTTTTAAGATTTATTTTAATACAACTGTGCATGTAATATATTGTCTCACCTTTCATTTGTTTAAGAAATCTGGATTTCACCTTAAGTTCTGAAAGATAGTCTCTCTGGGTATAATATTCTAAGTTGAATTTTCTTCTTTATTTCATTACATAGGGGATGACTCTCCAATGTCTTCTGGCTTGCATTGTCTCTAGTAATGAATCTTACATATTTTATAATCTTATGCCTCTGTAAATAATGTACGTTTTTAAAATTTTTATTTATTTATTTTGAGAGAGTGTCTGTGTGATGAGCAGAAGAGTGGCAGGGGGAGAGAGAGAGAGAGAGAGAGGAAGAGAGAGAGAGGAAGAGAGAGAAAGAGAATCCCAAGTGGGCTCCATGCTGTCAGCACAGAGCCTGACATGAGACTCGATCTCATAAACTGTAAGATCATGGCCTGAGCTGAATCCAAGAGTCAGATGCTTAACCAGGTGAGCTACCCAGGCACCTCAATGTACATTTTTTTCAATGATTGCCTTTAACATTTCTTTGTGTTTGGTTTTCAGAATTTTGTCTTTGCTGTACTGGACATATCATTTGAATTTGTGTTTGTTCATGTGTGTATATGTTGGTTTTTAACCTATTTTGAATCATGGTATTTCTAAGATATTTGTTTAATTGATTTAATGATTTTTGGAAAATTTCTTGACATTTTCTGTAAAAGTTTACTCTGTATTCCTTTCCTTCTAGGATTCCAATTACATTTTAAACAGTATGTTTTTATTAGTGTCTTGTTAACATTGACTGCTTTGTCTCTTGAAAAGTTTTTTTTCTTTCCTTCTCCTTCCTCTTCTCTTGGAATTGTGTACTTTTGCAATAAAATCTAGAAAACCTATGTACCACATATATATGCAATTCTTAATCAGTCAAATAGACCTGACTTGTCTTTAGGTTTTCTAGTTATTCTGATTGCTTTCAGGACAGCAATTTCTCTTAATCACTCCTTGTGTGAGGAGAAATAAGAGGAGATTTCACAGTGCTAATTAAAGAGCTAAGAAAGGTTGGCTAAAACAGAATCTACAGAATTTCATGAAATATTTGGCCATTGTTATTTTTCATTTCACACAGAACAAATTCCTATTAAAAGGAATAATCTTCTGTCATAGCCTCTGTTCAGATACTTAATTATAATGTTACATACATTTGCTGGCTAGTAGACTGAATCAGAGAGGTTTACCTGTATGCGTTGGACAGAATAGCTGGGTATTAAATTTTTATTTGGCAAATCCCATTAGCAGAATGTAAAAAAAAAAAAAACAAACACTAAAGGAGTACCTTTGCAAGTGGTACTATGAAAATGGGGTGAAATTAAAATAATGTACTAAGAGTGTAACATGGAATACAGTGTAACAAATGAAACAAAGTGATAGTTTTCCTATATAGTTGTTAGCATTAGGATAAAGTGATCTTTTTATAGATAGAATTAAAGTGGTAGGAACATACTCAAGGTTAACTATGTTCCATGTGGATCTGAATGAATTTGTCTTAGCCAACTGGTTTGTGTATTTGAAGATATTATTTAATCCTTCAAGTAATAACAGTTATGGTGCTTTTTTTTAATAAGTTTTAGTATCCCTTGTTATTATGGGTCACCTTTCTTGATAATGGGGGGATTTAGTGTTAATTAAAATGCTTCAGAAATCATACCTTAAATGTAACTTTTATTGTTGAGCATCCTACTCCATCAGAAAACTAAAAACAGATCTGGAGAGACAGAAATGTCAGCAGAGTAGGAGGATTCTAGGCTCACCTTGTCCCATAAATACAACTAAATAAATATCAAATCATCATAAATTCCCCAGAAATCAACCTGAAGACTGACAAAACACTAATGGGAGAGAAGAGGCTGTACCGAAGAAATCAGAAAGTGTAAAGATGTGGTTTAAGGGTGAAACAAATCCTGCCTGCTGTAGAAGGGTAGGAGGCATGGTGATGGAGAAGGGTAAGAGAGGAGCCCACAGGGGAAGGCACAAGGAGAACGTTTCCTCATAGCCATTGGCTTGGGAAATGGGAGGGGCTGAATTGCCTGAATTATTGCAACCACCAAGGCTTAAAAGCCTGGAGTTTTAAAGGTCAGTGGACTTGGCTGGAGTACAGGCCAATGGGCACTATGCTACTGTTGGAGAAAAGGCAGACATACAACCTGGGTGGCATCCAGCATGGAAACAATGATCTGAAGAGCTCCTGGAGCACACAGTGGGAAGATTATTTGCTCTTCTTGGGAGCATGTCCTGAGACACAGCATTTGTAGAGACACTTTTCCAGTACAAAGATGTGCCATTTCCTTCCTCCACCTCTCAGCATAAACACAGAGCCACCTGCAGGAAGTAGCACAGTGTGGACATTGGCTGCCTAACTAGCTTACACCAAGCCTCATACATCTACACTCTGGTGGAACTGACCTCCTCAGTCATACTTGGCTAAGTCCCAGCATGTCAGACCCCTCCTCCAGAAGACCAGCACAGGCCCCCTGCCCACACCATGTCTCCTGAGAGTTTTACAGGGTGTCAGTTCCAGAGCAGATGGTGACACATCTCATCTCACAAGCAGAACAGAGCACAGTTAATTAAAACTCACCACATTCAGGCTAGGGAATATTAAACACTCCTCACAGTAGAAAAGGAGAGCCTCTGCAGATGACTGGAATGAAGGATAGAGCAGTCAAAACACAATAGCAGAGGCACTGGAGGCACTCCCTGAAATGCTAGGCCCTGGGCAATACATGACCTCTTCTTCATAAGGCATTTACTTTCATAAGGCATTTTTCAGGAGCAGAAGACACATGTGGCTTTTCTAACACAGAGAAGAAGGCAGAGACATAGACAAAATGCCAAGATGGAGGAATGTATCCAAAATGACAGAATAAGAAGGCCATGGCCAGAGATCTAACTTAATTAAATGGTTATAAGTAACATGCCTGATGGAGAATTTAAGGCAACAATCGTAAAGATACTCACTGAGTTTGAGAAAAGAATAGAAGACATCAGTGAGGCCTTTGCCACAGAGATAAAACAGTTAAAAAATAATTGATCAGAGATGAAGAGTGCAATACATGAGATTATAAACACTATTGATGCAATGAACAGCAGGCTAGAAGAAGCAGACTTAGAAGACAGTGTCATAGAAAGTAATGAAGCTGAACAAAAGAGAGAAAGCAGAATTATGCAAAACGAGAATAGAATTAGGGAATTCATTGATTCCACCAAACACAATAACATTAATATTATAGAAGTCCCAGAAGAAAAAGAGGGCAAAAAATTTATTTGAAGAAATAACACCTGAAAGCTTCCCTAATCTGAGAAAGGTAGCAGATATTCAGATCCAGGAGGCACAGAGAGCTCCCATCAAAATCAACAAAAGCAGGCCCACATCAAGACATATTATAATTAAATTTGGAAAATATAGCAGTCAGTGAAGAAAAAAATCTTAAAACCATCAAGACAAAGAAAGTCCTTCACTTACAAGGGAAAACCCATGAGGCTACCAGGAGATTTTTCATCAGAAATTTGGCAGGCCAGAAGAATGGCATGATATATTCAAACTGCTGAATGGGAAAAATCTGCAAAATTCTCTGAGTGGAAAGGAGAGACCATAAGTGACAGTATAAAGCAGGAAACACAAAAGCCGTAAAAATGAATATTTCTGTGGAAAATCAGTCAAGGAACTCACCAAAAAAGGATATAAAATATAATAACGTACACCTAAGATGTAGAGAGGAGAGGGGAAAAGAATGTGTTCAAACTTAATGGCCATCAACTTAATATAAACTACTATTTGCAGAAGAAGTTATTTACAAACCTAATGGTAACTGAATACCGGAAACACTAATAAGCATGCAAAGAGAAAAAGAGAAAGAAATCTGAATATATCACTAGAGATCATCAGCAAAACATGAAAGAGGGGAAAGACAAGAAAGGATCAGAGCAAATATCCATAAACAACCGCAAAACAAGCAAAAGCTTGCAATAAATACACCTATCAATAATTACTGTGCATGTAAATGGACTAAACACTCAATCAAAAGACATAGGGTGATAGAATGGATAAAAAACACAACCTATCTTGCTCTTGCTTCCTGCAAGAGACTCATTTTAGGCATAAATAAACCTTCATATTGAAAGTGAGAGGGTGGACAAAGGTAAGCCAGAGTTGCAATACATATTTAGAACAATGTGGGTTTTAAAACAAAAAAAGTAGTAAGAGACAAAGAAGGGCATCATAAAATAAAAGGGACAATCCAATAAAAAGATAATACAATTGTTGGGGCGCCTGGGTGGCGCAGTCGGTTAAGCGTCCGACTTCAGCCAGGTCACGATCTCGCGGTCCATGAGTTCGAGCCCCGCGTCGGGCTCTGGGCTGATGGCTTGAAGCCTGGAGCCTGTTTCGGATTCTGTGTCTCCCTCTCTCTCTGCCCCTCCCCCGTTCATGCTCTGTCTCTCTCTGTCCCAAAAATAAATAAAAAACATTAAAAAAAAAATTAAAAAAAAAAAAAGATAATACAATTGTTAATATTTATGCACCTAGCATGGAAGCACCCAAATATATAAAAACAGTAATAAACTTAAGGGAACCATTGATATTAATACAATAATAGTAGGGGACTTTAACACCCCACTGACATCAATGGACATATCATCTAAGCAGAAAAATCAACAAGGAAACAATGACTTTGAATGACACACTGCACCAGATGGACTTAACAGATGTATTCAGAACATTCCATCCTGAAACAACAGAATACACATTCTTTTACAATGCACATGGAACTTCTCCAGGATAGACCACATCTTGGGCCAAAAAACAGGTTTTACCAAATATAAGAAGACTGACGTCATACCATGCACCACTTCTGACTGCAATACTATGAATCTAGAATTTAACCACAAAAAAACATTGGGAAAGACCACAAATACGTGGAAGTTAAATAATATGCTACAAAACAACAAATGGGTCAACCAGGAAATAAAAGAAGAAATAAAAAAGTACATGGAAATACATGAAAATGAAAGTGAAAACAGAACAGACCAAAACCTTTGGGATGCTGCAAAAGTGATCCTAAGAGGGAAGATTATAGTTGTACAGGTCTACTTCAAGAAACAAGAAAAGTCTCAAATAAACAACCTAACATTACACAAAAAGGAGCTAGAAAAAGAACAATAAACAAAGACTAAAGCCAGCAGAAGAAAGGAAATAATAAAGATTAGGACGGAAATAAATGATACAGAAATTTAAAAAACAATAAAACAGATCAATGAAGTAGGAGCTGTTTGAAAAAATATTAAAAAAGTAATTAATCTCTAATCAAACTAAAAGAGAGAAAGAAGGGATTCAAAGAAACAAAATCACAAATGACAGAGGAAAAATAACAACCAACACCAGAGAAATACAAACAATTATAAGAGAATATTATGAAAAATTATATGATAACAAATTGGACAACCTGTAAGAAATGGGTAAATTCTTAGATGCATATAATCTACCAAAACCCAAGCAGGAATGGGAGCCTAGGTGGTTCAGTTGGTTAGGCGTCTGACTTTGGCTCAGGTCATGATCTCACGGTTCATGGGTTCAAGCCCTGTGTCAGGCTCTGTCCTGACAGCTCAGAGCCTGAAGCCTGCTTCGGAGTCTGTGTATCCATCTCTCTCTCTGCTCCTCCCCTGCTCGTGCTCTGTCTCTCTCTCAAAAATAAATAAACATTTAAAAAATTTTTAAAAAATGAATCAGGAAGAAATGGAAATTTTGAACAGATTTATTACTAACAAGGAAATTGAATCAGTAATCAAAAAACTCCCAAGAAACAAAAGTTCAGGACCAAGATGACTTCAGAGGCAAATTCTCCTAAAGATTTAAACAAGAGTTAATACCCATTCTTCTCAAACTCTTCTAAAAAAAAATTAAAAGGAAGAAAAACGTTCAAATTCATTCTGTGAAAAAATAAATAATCCAATTAAAAAATGGACAGAAGACATAAAAATATTTTTCTGAAGAAGAAATACAGATGGTCAACAGACACATGAAAAGATGCTCAACATCACTTCTCAGGGAAATGCAAACCAAAACTACAATGAGCTGTCAGCTCACACCTTTTAGAATGGGTAACGTTAGCAAGATAAACAAGTCTTGGTGAAGATATGGAGGAAAGAGAACACTCCTGCACTGTCCATGGCAATGCAAACTGGTGCAGCCACTCTGAGGAACAGTATGAAAGTTCCTCAAAAAGTTAAAAATAGAACTACTTTATGAACCAGCAATTCCCCTACTACATATTTACTCAAAGAATACAAAAATACTAATACAAAGGGACACTTGCACCTGAAATTTATAGCAGCGTTATCTATAATAGGCAAATTGTAAAAATAGTCCAAGTCTCCTTCAACTGATGAATGGCTAAGGAAGAAGTTTTATGTATATATACAATGAAATATTACTTAGCCATAAAAAATAATGAAATCTTGCCATTTGCAAGAACATGGTTGTAGCTAGAAAACATTATGCTAAGTGAAATAAATCATAATGACAAAAATCATTTGATTTCACTCATGTGGGATGCAGAGAGAAAACAAATGAGCGAAGGGGAAAGAAAAAGAGGCAAACTAAGAAATAGACTCTTAACTATAGATAACAAACTGATGGCGACCAGGGGATATGGATAAGGTGACGGGTGAAATAGACGATGGGGATTAAGGAGGGCATTTGCTGTGATGAGCATTGCGTGCTGTATGGAAGTGTTGAATCACTGTATTGTATACCTGGGACTAATATTACACTGTATGTTTTCTAACTGGAAAAGCTTAAAAAAGAAAAGCTTAAAAGAGAAATAAATAAAAGCTTAAAAATGAAAACTAAAAACAACTTGTGTATCAATTCATCAGTGATTATGTAGATTTAGATTAGGCTTAGATTTCCTTAGTTTTAAGGTAATGTCTATTTTCTGTTTCAGGATTTCATGCAGGATAGCAGTTTACATTTAGTTGTCCTGTCTCCTTAGGCTCTTCTTTTGACAGTTTTTCAGACTTCCCTGGTTTTTGATGACCTTGACGATATTGAAAAATAATTATCAGGTATTTTTGAGATCCTCCTATATTGGAATTTCTTTGATGTTTCTGTCATAATTAAATTGGGGTTATGAATTTTGGGAAGAAGACGACAGAAGTCAAATACCATTTTCCCCATTATATCCAGGGTAAATACTAACATGGTTTATCATTGTTGATGTTGACCTTGAATACCTGTTGAAAATAGTGTTTGTCAAGCTTTTTCACTGTAAGTTACTGTTCTCTGTGTGTGTGTGTTTCTTTCTGCCTTTCACACTATTCAAATGATTCCAGCTTTGTCATTTAGGAGCTCTTTCAGTTGACTCATGTTTGTCTTCAACACAGATTCATCAATGTGCGTTATGTTTTTGTTTTGTTATTTTGTTTGCTTGTTAGTTTTTGCATGTTTTTGTTCTTCTTAGCATTTCTTTGCTTTCTGCTTTAAGCTTATCTTAGTATATTTCTCCAAAAAGCCTTGGTTGTTTCTGGTTGTTTTAATTGGAGACCGTTATTTAAATATACAATCTGGGTGTTACATTTGTTGCTGGGGGTATGTTTTCTCTGAGGTCATCTTATCTGACAGATCAAGGATATAAGTATACATTATCAACCAATATACAGGCATATATTATAAATATTTCTATATGCAATCATCTACATCCACATGAAGCGAAACATGAGTACATGTGATATCTCTAATTCTTTTCTTTTTTTTTCAATTCTTATCCATTACCACATAGATCATTTTATTTTCATTGCCTTGCTTATCTGTAGCATCCAATTACAAAACCCGCAATCCACCACCATTTACTTAATTTAATTCCAATATATGTGTATAGTAGTATCACAATTACTAACCCATGTCCACATAGCCTTTGGAAATATTTTATAAACTAGAATACATGAAATTGCTTTTGCCTTTAATATTACAGATTTTCTTTCTTTCCAAATTGATTTGTATTGGCACTGCTTCCCCCCGACTTAAGTGAAGGTGTTTCACACATTTTTAGTACTGTTAGAGTCTCCTATCATAGTGTGGATACCTTATCAGAAAGTTCCAACGTCCCAAATACTCTTTTAAATGTGTATAAATTAAGGTTTAC
This sequence comes from Panthera uncia, assembly GCF_023721935.1. Classification (NCBI taxonomy): domain Eukaryota; kingdom Metazoa; phylum Chordata; class Mammalia; order Carnivora; family Felidae; genus Panthera; species Panthera uncia. The sequence continues at coordinate 86,344,157 of NC_064816.1, forward strand.
CTTTTGTGCACTAATGTTCCATGTGTTTTGACGAATGCATAATATCATAGCCATCATTACACTGTCACACAGAATTCTTTCGCATGCTAAAGATTATCTGTGCATTACGTAGAAAACCTTCACACCCTAACCACTCCCAATGCTTGGCGTTCTCTGATCTCTTTTGTCTTCACAGATTTGCTTTTCCTAGAATATCATGTAATTGGAATAATACGCTATGGAACAATATACTTTTCAGGACGGATCCTTTTACTCAGTAATATTTATTAAAGTTTCTCCATATCTCTCCATTGCTTGACAGCAAATTTCCTTTTTATTGCTAAATAGTATCCCATTTTATGTTTTTCTCTAATTAGGTTATCTATTTATCTATTGAAGGACATCTTGGTTGCTTCCAGTTCTGGGAAAATTATGAATCAAGCTGCTATAAATATTTGTGTGTAGGTTTGTGTGTGGTCTTAAGCTTATATACCAGTTGGATAAATATGTAGAATGTGATTTTTGGACTACATGATGAAATTATGTTTGGCTTTGTACAATACTGCCGAACCATCTTCCAAGTGGCTGTGTATTCTCTCCGTAAATGATTGAGAGTTTCTGTCAATGCGCATTCTCACTAGCATGTGGTTTTGTCAGGTTTCACTGGTTTATCCACTGTTGCTGTTGTTTAATCGTTGCCGTAGCTATTCTAATAGGTAATGTAGTGGTTCCGAATTTTTTAAATACGCTATTCGCTAATAATAAGTGAAGTAGAGGGGTGCCTGGGTGACTCAGTCAGTTAAGTGCTGACGTCAGCTCCGGTCATGATCTCCAGGCTCATGGGTTTGAGTCCCACATCGGGCTCTGTATTAAAGCTCAGAGCCTGGAAACTGCTTCTGATTCTGTCTCCCTCTCTCTCTCTACCCCTCCCTTGCTCTCACTCTGTCGCTCCTTCTCTCTCTCTAAAAATAAATAAACGTTAATTTTTTTTAAATTAACAAAAATAAGTGAGGTAGAGCATCTTCTATACTCTTAGTTGTCATCTATGTATCTTCCTTAGTGAGTTGTCTGTTCAGATATTTTACCCATTTTTTCATTGGATTGTGGGTTTTCTTACTGTTGTGCTTTAAGATCTCTTGCATATTTTGGATACAAGCCCTTTATCGGATAGGTGTTTTGCAGATACTTTTTCCACGTCATGACGTCATTCTCTTAACAGTGTCTGTATGGATACCCATTTGTAGTAGCACCGTTTGTTGAAAAGACTACTATTTTCCCGTGGAATTGCTTTTGTGTCTTTAGTGAAATTCAGTTGTCTCTGTTTGTGTGAGCCTGTTTCAGGGTTTTGTCTTCTTTGCTATTCGTGTGCCTATTTTTTCACAATACGACGCTATCTTGTTTACTGCAAGCTTATAATACATCTTGAGTTATGCAGTTTCAGTTCTGTTTATCTACATGCCTGTTCTTCACTATGACCACAGTGTCTTAATTACTGCAGCCTTATAATAAATTTTGAAATTATGTGATGTAGGTCTTCTAACTTCATGCTTCTTCACTATCATGTTGGCTATTCTTTATCTTTTGGTTTTCATATAAACTTTAGAATCAGATTATCAAAATTCTAAAATTATTTTCTGTATTTAGATTAGGATTGCGTTCAATTTACAGATTAAACTTGAAAGAATTAATATCTTAATTATACAGTGTCTTCCAGTCCATAAGCAAGGATTCCATCCTCATGAATCCTTAATTGAGAGTTTCTTTTATATGTATGCATTATTAAATTCTAAATATATAAGGATTATCCTGCTTTGTTTCTATTTATTTACTTCTAGTTTAAATCCACTGTGGTTTTGAACATATGTTATTTGATCTCTTTCATTTTAAATATGTTAAAGTTTACTTTTAGACCCAAAGTATATCATATCTTCATGAATGTTCAATTTGCTTTGAGAATAATGTATATTTTGGTATTGTTGGATGGAGTAGTTAATAAATGTCAGTTAGATCAAATTATTTAATGATAGCCAAGCAATTTCACACACACACACACACACACACACACACACATTTCAATATATTACATCGTGGTGATTTTGATTTTAATATACAGCACTAAGGCACATGACACATAGAAAATGAAAACCACCACCACCAACAAAGTCTTTTTTATGACCTAGGTGGAGAAATAAGATAAAAGACACCTGGTCCTGTGTAGGTGACAACCACGTACTTATTGGGAAATTAAAGAATCGCTCTTTATTCCCTAGACACTTGGCTAAAGATCAGCAGTTCAGGGCAAGTCAGAATTCTCTAATTCTGAAAAGGTTAGCCTAGTCAAGTTTCTTTGACATTACAGGAAATTTTTTTAAAGCAAAAGAGTATAATCAGAACTCACCAAAAAGACTCTCTTAGTCTCTTTATACTCATACAATTGAAGTTATCCTAATCTTCTACCAGTATTTCTTGAAGTAGTATATACCCTTTTCAGAAACTTATCTCCTATTATAATGTTCATTTGAATATATATTAAATCATTGAATACCATTCTCTCATTTGCTGCTCTGAACGTCATTTGACAGATCCCAAAGTATCTAAAGGTCGGTGATGTTTAAATGTCACTGAAACTGACACTGTCTTCTATTTGTGGCAGACACTTAAAAGAAGGCTGCAAAAGTTTTAGTCCTTTATATACTCCATTTTATTTTATTTTATTATTATTATTTTTTAATGTTTATTTGTTCTTGAGAGACAGAGAGAGCACGAGTGGGGGAGGGGCAGGGAGAGAGAGAGGGAAACACAAAATCTGAAGCAGGCTCCAGGTTCTGAGCCGTCAGCACAGAGACCGACGCGGGGCTCCAACTCACAAACTGCAAGATCATGACCTGAGCTGAAGTCGGACGCTCAACCGACTGAGCCACCCAGGCGCCCCCTATATACTCCATTTTAAAGCACATTGGCTTCTCTGTGTCCTCATCTATCTCAAAACCACCCAGCCATTTTCCTTTTTTAACACTTACATTCTTTTTGCTGCTAACAAATATATTTTAACATTCCTTAATTTTCAATTAATGTAAAGTTACTTTGTTCTGAAATAAATTAAAAAATATGGTTGCTTATACTTGGAACTTATGTACAGAGAGATAGATGATAGATAGATAGATAGATAGATAGATGATATAGATTGATAATACACAAAGAATGGTGATGCTGTATACTTAAAGGAAGCCAAAAAGTAGAAGTGGCAAGAGTGACCATAGAATCAGAAGTATAGTTTAGATAGTGAGAATATTGGACTACTTTGTCCTAGTCTACTCTGCCATCTATAAGTATTACTGTACCTTTGACCAGATTTTCTTCTTTTTTTAATTTTTATTCATTTTAGTGTCATTTCCCTTTTTGTTATCTGAGATGACTGGCTTAGTCTCTCCATTGCTTTCTAACTTAAAAAATGTTGAATCTACCGTCTGGACATTAGCATTTGGGGGAGAAGTGTTATCGAATTCAATTATTCACAAACAGAGGGTTAATAAGCTTTAATAGGGAAGTTGTGATGTATGACAGTTTGAAATGTGATCTGGAGTGATAGAGTGATACAATGATTACCCATAAGTATTGATGAACTAAAGGAGAGACATAAGACAACAAAAGCATATTGAAAAAAATTATGAGTTGTATAAACTTGAAATTTATGTAGAAGACAAAGCATTTCTGACAGCATATTTCTTTGGATTTGTGAAGACATTCAATTACAGAAATTTAGCAAATGTTTAATGAATGAAAGGATAAAAGTGAGTTTTAATTTGAAACAATGAATATAATTAGGTTCTGAAGTTTGGGTTAATTGAATTTCCTAAAAAAAGGATTGGAATCCAGGAAATCAGAGGTCCAGTTCAAATTTAACTCAGGATTAATTCTAAGCCATTTACTGCCCTCAAGTCACTTTCTTCCAGAAGCTATTTTTCAAAAGTGAAGGCTGAAGAGAGCTGGTCTGAATGTGGAGTGAACCAGGAATCATGGAATATAAAGAGAATGGATGTTCTAAAATGGGTGTTGTAAAAAAAAAAAAGGTAACTATGTGACTTCAGGAGTCTGAGGGTGCAGAACAAATGCCTAGTTTAACACGTGAAATACAAGATATACAGAAACAGACACAGTACAATTCCAGAGAATACACAAGGATGGGTGAACTCCCAAAAAAGCAATTCTGTAGACTGGTAACTGAGGCTAGGAAAGTCAAGAGGAAATAAAGAAATCAAATACATCCCTTCTTAGGTCGTTTTAAAACTCTCAATTGTCCTTATTTTTCATTTCCATATATTTTTTAAACCTTAATGTCATAAATAGAACACAGTCAATGTCTTTTAATTAGCGGTCTTTTGTTGTTGCTGGTGTTAGGTCCCTGAGATTTTTCAAGCTGAAGTGCCCACATTTTAATAGCACCAGGTAGTCAAAGAACATGAACATGAATGTGACAGAATATGACAGAGAATTTCTGAAAACTCTTTATGCATGATTTTTTACATGATTTCATGAATGAAAGAATGTTAAAACATAAAATACATGCTGGAAAACAATGATTAGTTAAAACCTATATAGTATGTGTATGTATTTTCCGAGAAGTATGAATGATGGAAGTTGCAGAATGATAAACATAGAATAATTGTGTGCTTCATTCAAAGGTGACAAAATAACGTTTTGGTTTTTTTTTTTTTTGTGGTAAAGGTAAAAATAATCTCCACTCATGAAAATGGATGCGTTTGTTTGAAAACCTTATATTCTACATGTGTTCCTTTCTTGATTGCTTCCTCATAAGCTTATTTAAGGAAAAAAAAA